>NC_072450.1:13772856-13777856 GCF_027596085.1 Anoplopoma fimbria
ATCAGGGTCTATGGATATTAATTTGCTTTTGAAGCTAGCCTCATGTGGCCATTTGAGGAACTGCAGCACATTGGTAAGGGCCGCTTGGTGAGCTCTCATTGTCATTAAAACCTAAAAATCAGCTGTGTGTCTAATGTGTGAACAATAGGTTCAGTTTGAGTCACAATATTATTATGAAGACAATGCCTGCACATGTGTGGAAGTGTAATAACGTGTGTGTGTGTGTGTGTGTGTGTGTGTGTGTGTGTGTGTGTGTGTGTGTGTGTGTGTGTGTGTGTCTTTGCCCCCCTAGGCTCACTCCATCAACCTCCCCTCACCACCAGCTGTCTCCCCTCATTTACATACTCTCCCCTCCCACTAATGGAATTAGCCACAAGTTTCCTGAGGTGAGGCAACACACACACACACACACACACACACACACACACACACACACACACACACACACACACACACACACACACACACACACACACACACACACACACAGTGTGTGTACTCTCTGTGTGTGTATGTAAGATATTTTGGTGGTGATGTGTGTGTGTGTAATGGGGATGAGGCTGAGAAGGTCAATCAGGAGACACACAAAGATCGCGGCTCAGTCCAAAACTACTCTGCCAAAAACAATATGAAACGAAACAAATGATGATCAGAGCTTTCCTCCTCAATAGAACCATGAAACCTTTCAGTTTAGAGGTTTTAGCCAAAAAGCTAACTCTGATGTGTGAGTCACACAGGTAGCCAGATATAAAAGAAGATCGTAATAAGATGTAATACTATACCTGTATTTTCAAATGCGTTATTTTGTACTCAGACGGCCTCTGAAAAACTTTAAAATATGTGTTCATTTAATATGTACACTACCCACAAATTATTAGTTTCTCTGGACTACAATGGCTTCCTGTTGCAGGTTTCATCCAGTTCAAGACTGCAGTGTTTTAACACCTCCATGCCAGAGTCAACCCCTTGTATAAACATGCTTCCCTGCTTCTGGGCATTTGGCAGCTCCATCACTCTCTGCTTTGCCCATCTTCTGCAGCAGGCTGAAAACTCAGCCTTTCAGACTACACAAACATGAGATGCTAGCCCTTGCTAGCATCTAATTTCCTAAACAACAGAAATGATGGCTGAATTCCATTTAGTTCCCCATCTCATTGTCATGACTTACTGAGACACTTGACTTGAAAGAAGTCATTGTTAATGTCAATAGTAACAACTTCTTTGCCAACTATAATCATTCAAAGTGTCTGCTTTAAAAAATAAACAATTATTAAAAGAAACAAGTCCTTCCTTGCAAACTGGACCTCTTAAGAAAAATGTCCTCTCGTGATAAGTGTGGACTGATCCAGACCCATGTTAGAAACTTCTCCTCCCCTTTGTCCTTACCCATGACCTTGAGAAAGTTTCATAGGTCCCGGTTAACGTACGGCCCCGGCCTTTTTCTTCCTTTTCTTTGCTGTCTCCTCTGCCCCTCTCCACCAACAGTGCTCTGTTTCCTTTTGTTTTGTCCTCCATCTCTCTGTCAGCAGGTCCCATCCATCAATACAGACCTGTCAGTCATTGCAGTGACAATTGGCAGCTGTCGATATAGTGTAGAGGGCCGCCAGTCTGTATATACGCTTCAACTCCTAAAATGCTATCAGCTGCCAATACATAAACACACTCTCACACACACACACACACACACAAACACACGCACGCACTTTCGGCTCAACATGCGGGGAAGCACAAAAACACACACATACCTTATTCTCTTTGCATCCTCATCACACTTGATCATCGCTGACGCAGGAAAATGTGGTTTGATAGCAACGAGATCAGATCAGATGAGGAAACAAAGAACCACCTTCTGACTATTCAATCTTTGGCAGCACACACACACACACACACACACACACACACACACACACACACACACACACACACACACACACACACACACACACACACACACACACACACACACACACACACACACACACACACACACACACACACACACACACTATTGCACTGATGAAGGTCTTTGACATAGACTGAGACTGGAGTCACTGACACATGGCTCCCCCTACTGGAGACCTATAAGACCTTTGGCAAAGACATCCCAGTCCCTAGTTACACTGTAGCACATTAACATTCATTAATTGATTAAATCATCCATCTATTAATTTAATCACTCCTCCCTCTTTCTGACATCCCTTTCCTCTCAATTTATCTAACTCTTCCTTCTTTCCTTTCTGCAGTCTTTTGTTTTTAATCTATTTGCTAAACATGAATACCCTTCCTTTCTATTTTTGTTTTCTACCTTTTTATTTCTCTTCTTTATTGTTTCCTTTCTTGTTTTTCTCCTTTCCTTTTTTCCATGACCTTAATGCCCTTTGTGATTCTGTGTTGTAAGGGCAAAGCCTCTTCCAAGTTCAGGTGTAAGAGCTGACACATTGTAAGTGTCTCTCTGTATATGTCCTCTTCACCTCCTCTAACTTTTCATCTGACTGAGAATCAACCGTTAAAAAAGTTCCCCACTTGAAAATAATTTGGATCTTATTACCAGTCGCCACTGCCTGTGTTTACCAGCCTCTGCTGGTATTTCACCTTGTTAGTCTGTGTGTGCCATAGTGGCAAAATGTGGTCCTTGAGTCACCTACTGTAGCTGGAACTACCACAGAGGTAATTTTGAGTACTTTGCCAGGAATTTATATGTTTGTCTGTCTGTGGACAGATTTAACAAATAAAAAGTCAAGAAACCTTACAGGTGTGTAATTGAGATCAAAATGAAGGCCAATGTTCAAAGACTCGTGTGATCCAAGCAAGGACGCCAAAAGTTGGGGGGTAGGAAGTGGGAAATGGACCATTGGCCCATTTTGGCTGGTGTGATCCCATCGCATTTACTGCATATATGCATAAAGTGTACTGACCATCGACCAACAACTAATAAGAAATTGCTGTACAGATATGCCAAAGATCTGTGCCAGGTGGTAAGAAACAGTCTGGCTAGTACAAAGTTGATTTTGCTGAACAGCGCTTACAAGTTTATCTTTAACTGTTAAATGTTCCACTCAGTATAAATGTTGGTCACAGTTATAAAAATCTCATAAAAAATGGTTGTTTATGCTATGAGTTTATTTAAAAAAAATACTGGTTGATATATCCTTGATTTTTAAACTGTCATACTGATACATTAGCCTCAGAAACAAGACTCCGTTGGCCTATATAGCAAGAACGACAGGTCAAAGTTGACCCAGGAAAATTATCTGTAAACTGTGGATGTGTCAGTTTAGGTAATAATTGTACCACTTCAGTTAGGACACCCATGTTAAGGTTTTAACCGTTTATTGCATCGATATGCTTTTTAGTTTGGCGTTCTGCTGAAGTGATGCTCTGCAACAAGTACGGGCAGGCTCGAGCAGAGCACTGGCATTTAACGAACAGGAACACATGTTAAAACCATTTAAAATTCACATACAGCGAAATGCTAATACAGAGGGAGACTCCGGAGGTAGAGGGAGTAACATTCTGAAAGCAGGCAGCGGTGTAGCAGGGAGGATGTACAGCTCAGCATTGTTGTACACTTACTGAATGAGCGCTAAATGTTTATGGACTGCCTATTGTGAGAGGTAGGTACGTGGAAATGCATGATTTGAGGGTGAACTACTACTACTATTTAGTGCTATTGAAGTTTTTTTAGATTTAAAAAAGAAAGTGGTGTTTACAAAGTTATTACTGAGTTGCGATAACCCCCAATTTTTCCTTTTAGTTGCATCCACAGACTAACGATCACAGTTTACTTCTGCCTTTTCATACCACTACATTCCTATTAATAACATCAGTTTGCGAAAGATAGATAGAACAACAGACAAACAGAGCAGATGAAAAGAATATACAGGCAAGAATTGGGAGGGGACATGCCTGTCTGTCTGCTTTCCCTCCTATACGCACATGGCGTCCATCCGTATGAGAAATGTGATTACAAATGAGAGTGTAAGTGAGAGAGCGGAGTGCCACAGCTGGCATGGCATCTGGCTTGGCATATCGCTGCTCGGCCTCGCACGCTGCCTGTGCGCTCTAATGTGGCTGTCGACAAGCCCATTAAGAAGCCATTACTAAATGCTCTGTCTCTGCTACTATTCCACGCCTTATAGAACAGGCCCGGGGGAACGCCAGCAACACGGAGGAGAGGGGGAGAAGAAGAGGGAACAAACAGATAGAAAGAAAAGACGGGATAAGCGCGTGAAGGAAAGAATGCAGATGGAGGGAAGTTTGCGTTGGAGAATTAACAAGTAGATTAAATGATAAAACCTTGGTGCCCTGTATCTGCGCCGGAGACAGAAAAGTGATGGAGAGCAGAGACTCTGAACTCACTTTATACTTCATCATCAAAACACTCAACTATGTGACGGAGTCCTGCCTCAGGGCCTAGCAGGAGGAAGTGTCATGTGAAGTCCTCACTACCAGACAAACTTCAGCGATGGTCTAAATAATTTAGTCTCCAATTTTAAATGAAGTCTTTCAAAAGGTCTCAGGTAAGAAGAAGATGATACATCTGCGGAAGACATTGTTAAAGTATTTTTAGAGCTGAAACTATTAGTTGATTTAGGGTTCTTTTTGTTTTATTAATAAAAAGTTTTCAATTCATTAATGTGAATATTTTAATGGGATTCTTAGTCTTCTGTGATTTGGGTTTTGGATAGTTGGTCAGACTAGACAAAATATGTAAAGATGTGGTCTGGGAACTGCGGGCAATTCATAGACCAAATAGTTAATCCCGAAAGTAATATATATATATTTTTTACTATTACTATTATTCATTATCCATTCCTGCCATACTGTTTGCTATATACCAGGGCTCCAAATAACAAGATCATGAAAAACAAGATGCTTTATACTGTAGACATAGAGCAAGTCTGGTATTCAAGTCAAACTCAAAAAACGTTTAATTTAGTTCACAATTCACCTACTGATGATTTTATAGTAATAATATATTGAATTACCCACAGTGACCA